>NW_017099932.1:275-5188 GCF_001412225.1 Nicrophorus vespilloides | reverse complement strand
TTATAGAAATATATATAATTTTTTATATAATACGTCTATTCAACCGTGACAACCTGTCAGCTGTTCGCACTTTTAACAGTCACAAACTTCTCGCCCAAATCCTTCAGAAGATTCATTAAAGAAACTCGTCCTTGTGGCGTATATGACCGTATAGAATTGGCAACTTGTCCGTCTGCAAATTGCCAATTTGCCACAGACGCGCATATTGTTTACATTTTTAATTGCATTAATGATGTGACCACCTTTGAAACAACAAACACCACACTGTAAACTGCGCCAAAGGTATTGATCATACTCAGTCTCGTACGTTCCCAATTCATGGCCATACGTGAATCCCAATAATAATGGCAAAAAAAATAAAAAACAGAAATGTTTCTTTTAACAAAACTTTATATAGATTTCATCAAAAGGATATGAATTCACGATGATTTTTCTTCCACGTATTTTGGAATTTTCCGTGGATTATTTGTTGTAAACAACCGAATAAATAAGTAAATATTATTGCAATCGATCAACAAACAACCCGAGTTTATCAACTAGCAAATACACGAAATTTACCTGCGATGATTACTATTTTTTTTTGTGTTATTCATAGTTAAAATCAACTAGTTCAATATTAAATAATGATGCACAGATAAATTAGCGACTTTTAAATTACGACGTGAAAAATAACAATTCTTAGGAAAACCACGCATTTTTCACAGGATTTAATATAATTTATAGTTGTTTGTAATAATAATCTGTGAATTCATGATGTGATAAGTTTGTATTAGATCTTCGTATCCATGTGGAAGTTGAAGACGATAAAAGGGTCATCAATTTCGAACGGAGAGGGAAGATAAACTTTAGTGAGAATCATCGTGATTTGAACTAAATATCTCATTTACCGTTCCAAAGTTATAATCACGTTGACAACGTGAGACAACGTGCAATAAAGATAACAAAAAAAGAAGCAAATAATAAGTGCGTGTGTGTGTGTATTTCGTTCTGGAATTATCCTTTATTTTCTGTATTTTTTTTTCAAAGAGAGAGCGAAGGAGAGAGATAAAAGGAATTTCTCAGGTTCGAGACGTGCCCTCCCTGCTTCTTATCTCGATGATAAGCACGAAATTATTATTATTTTTTTTAATCCTAAACTGGAGCGTAGTAGAAACATTTTTAAATTACGATATAGTATTATGATATAAGCACTTCATACATAATTAAAAAGTAAACCAAAGGTCATTGCTCCATATACGAATTTTAGGCGTTTTCACTTGGAGATCAATTTTTGATATAATTAATATGCGAAGTCTAATAAATTTAAAAAAAACAATAGATAGTATCATCCGTACAGTAGCACACTCGAATATTATTTAATTCCTAGTTTAAGTGGATATTTTATAGTGAAAATAATGATTATATATAAAAAAAAAAAGGATTATCTCAATTAAAATGTAACGATTTATTTAATATTCACGTTGTCTCGCAGAAAAAAAAACTGGTTTCATAAAATAATGCATAACGTAAGAATAATAAATCTAACTTAAACTAGTAAGTAACAATAATAACAGATAGATAAATGAAATATACAGAAAAGCGAAGTCATTAATTTTAATGGCAACTATATTTAAAGTAACGAATATAGAAATGCGGCTCGAAATAAATCTTCAAGAAAATGTCGCTTCATGCTATGATTTTTTTTTTATTTTTTTTTTTGGAATAGAATAGTTGTTGGGTTTAGGCATCACGTGGAAAGCCATATGTTATATAATTCCAACGAAATAAAAAAAGTATAAAACTTTGATTAATGAAAAAAAAAATATGTATATATGATTCCATTTATAAAGATCAGATGTTCAAAGAAATTATGTAACGGATTTTGGAATCGTATGATTTTTTTAAAAATTTAATGACCTTAGTTATCGCTGTATATAAATTAGGGTGAATTTGGAAATTGAGTAAAACCGTTAGGAGTTTTTTTTTTTGTCAAAATGATTTCATATAGTAACATTTAACACGTGGTTTCTCTTTTGGCCGATTATCAATCACGAGGTTTTCAAGTTTTGTGTATTTTCTCAGTTATTCGAAAAATTTGCTAAAAAAAAAGTGTTTATAATTATAGCACATTTTTTGACAATGCTTTGAAAATTTTTAGAGTAAATATGCTTGGAAGGTTTATCAACCTCGAGAAACCTTTAATAAATTCGTTGTGCACTAATAAAATTAAATATTAATTTCCCGGAAAATTAAATAGAAATTCTTTAAAGAGATTAAACGTAAATGTCATTGGCAATTCGAGTGTTAATGAAATTGACCGCTCTCGAATTACGCGTAATTCATTTAAGTTATTTGGTAACCATTGGTAACGTAATGAAAGATAAACAAAAGAATATAGAAGGGCGTTTCTACGGGAAATGTGTACTTTTTTTCAATTAAACCGTACTTTGAGATCGATAATTGGGTTCAAGTGTAAAGTTTAAGTGGTCTGCTCGTACGCGAAATGGGAGCAGATAAGGTGGCGGCGATCAGGATGATTCTCATCATCCGTCTGTCGTCTCTGTATACATAAACTATCTTTCTAAACCATAGACTTTCCGCGGAGAATATGATAATTCCGAAGTGTTTATTAATACGATCCGGTGGTTACATAACCCGTGGCAACGTATTCACACCGTCGTCGTCGTCGTTGTGTTTATCACTAAGGCAACTTAGCTAATTTTACCCGCGCGCGCCAATAAATTCATTATTGCCTCGGATCGCATTCTAAATAGATTTTACAATGAGCAGTTCCACATGGAACTCGATCAAATATATATATTTCAATTCAGAACGCTTCAAAAGCGGAGATAGAACGTCAATTCTTGAGTTCCTATTCGAAAGAAAAACCTACTGAAGTTTTGTTAAAGATTTTGATTTCAATAAAATAGTTTGAGATTATTACAAAATGGAAATGGTCAAAATTTGTTTCGGGTTGCTTTTTTAATTGGATCTAAAAAAATCCATTTTTTTTTTTTACTTTCTTTCATTCTCTGTTAATATGCGGGAGAGAACATTTGGTGTATTTTTTTTTGTAACCCTCTTTTTGTGGTTTGTAATGTGACACTTTGCGTTGGTCCCGGTGTCATCATCATTGCTTGAGGGTCCTTTTGAGTGACAGCACCCGGTTGTGTGATTGATGATCACGCGAAACGTCGAAATATCTTCGGCACTTACGCAACTGTTAAGTTTTCCGAACGGTGAGAGAGAGAGAGACGCGCGCGCCCGGTTTTGTCAATAAAATAAGAGCGCGTTACGCAACGGTGAAATACAGGAGGAATTCTTGATTTTTTTTTTGTGGGAAATCATCTCGGTGTTAAAGGTTACGCAACCGGCTTCGGAGGAATAATTTAGAAATAATTTGTATTCGGAAAAAAGAAAGAAAAAAACACGTGGCCGTCGACCTTGCTGACATCGCAAGGGTCGACCTTAGTTACGAATAACTTATCTACTTTAGTTTGAAGTAAGGATTTTTTTTTGTATGTAATTACCTGCATTGATAGGTAGAGTGCGCCATGTCGTTTTCTTGGTCTTCTTTCCCATCTTTTCACTGATCTGACGGCTGTGGGGTTGTCGGTGTCAACGAGTCTCTTCTTGTCCTTCCTTCTTCCTGCTTTCGCGCAAAGTCGAACAACAATAACAATAACAACGGAAGAGGGAAACGAACGGAAACTGCGATCGATTCGAATTGCGCTCTCGAGTTACATTGATTTGGACCAATTACAACTATTCCACCACTGGGCTAAATTTAAAATTATCGAGCGCTCTCATATACAGCAGCAGCAGCAACGATATGTTGATGATGATGATGATGAACCCTTGCGCGATGTTTCCCAAAAGGAAGATCAATTTAGATGCTGCCGTACCCGTTCAGGAAGTTCAAAAGTTAAGTCCTAGCACAGCCTCGCAACAGCACTTTCCTCTCACCAGGAACATTGTTTTCGAACTACTGCTCTTATCGCTGGAGCCGAGATTCCAGTGTTTCGTGTTCTGTTTTCGAAATTTACTGTATTTTTTTTTTCTTCTTGTTTGTTTGTTTAAATTTTTGTTTTTTTTTGTTCTGCTGATTTCGATGTTCGAAGATGATGATGATGAGAGAGAAAAGAAACTGGAGGAGAGAGGACTTAGGAACAGAAGAAGCAGCAGCAACGGCGGCGGCGGCGGCAGCGCAGTGCGAACGCCAGTTTGTTCGTGAGCGAATGCTTCTCGTGTGCGCTTGTTCGTCGCTAGTTACGTAACGAACCGGGGGGGACCGGTAGTATCGACTGAAATCACACTTCCATACATATATTTCTAGGCGAAGTGGAGTAGGAGGTGGTGGACCGACGCCACTGCAAGATCTCGGCAAAGTCCGCGGGGCAGGCGCACGCGTCGCGACGCCCAATTCCTAGACAAGGAAAAATCAAATGCTGAATTGCTCCCACATTCATTTCTTCTTAGGCCAGTGTTTCTCAACACTAAACTTTAACTTCATGTAATAGATCCAACATAAACTAGTGATGTTTTTCAATTATCTATCTAATATTCACATACGACTAAATAAAATAGGAGTTTTTACATCTGCAGATGACAACTCACTAATATACTATGATAGTAATTTTATATTGGTATTGCAACGAGTATTACAGCAATATCGATAAGAGCACAATAATATATGAATACTTGCTACATTCCCCAAACATTCAGGTTTTATATGCATCTTTTGGATTCTTTCTATGTATTATAGTTTTTGATAAAATCAATGAAATGTGAAAACACTGCTTTTTCGAGCATTTTTCAACTTTAAAAGGGGAATTACAGCCAAACGGATAAAACCACAGTAATATATCAATACTTGCTAGATTCCCAAAACATTCAGCTTTCATATGCATCTTTTGGATTCATTCTATGTATTA
>NW_017099932.1:0-200 GCF_001412225.1 Nicrophorus vespilloides | reverse complement strand
TTAAATAAGATAATTTATTCTTTTGCAAAAGTTTTTGCCAATTCATATTCATATGCGAATTACAGCCAAAAACACTGCTTTTTCGAGCATTTTTTAAACTTTGAACGCGAATTACAGCCAAACGCATAAAACCACAGTAATATATCGATATTTGCTAGATTCCCCAAACATTCAGCTTTCATATGCATTTTTTCGCTTCA
>NW_017099931.1:21926-34211 GCF_001412225.1 Nicrophorus vespilloides | reverse complement strand
TTACATTTCATTGATTTTCATTGATTTTCTCTTTTATGAAATGGGAGGCGCCAAATTATTACATACTTTTGAGGGAGGCGTAGTAACATCAAGTTTGGAAACCACTGATCTAAAGAGATAATTAAAAAAAAATATCTAACTTGAAATTATAAAAGTTTGTATTACGCGTCGATTATTGAAATAATTACACAAAATGTTTATATTTCTTTCATTTTTTCTTTTCTAATTATATTTGATATGTAATATTATAATTTTATACTTAAACAAACAGACATAACCTTAATAGAAAACAAAAGACGATAAAACGAAATAGTAACGCTTCTTTTATGACATGTTATAATAACTTCAAGTAGTGTCAGTTTTCTCTTTTTAAATTACCATTATTCACTAGATACTTTAGCTAATTCTCAATTACATTATCATTATTTTTAACTCTAATTCGTTCAAAATTAGATTATCCAGTGACAGCTGCTATTCCTAAAACTGTTATAAATTTCAAAGATAATCCACGTACAAACAAAAACTTTTACCAAAAACCGCATACATGTTTATTAAGAATTTCACCTGTGCACATAACATACATACATCCAAAAAAATAAAATTCAAGGAAAATAAAACATATAGATAAAACAAACACTCATCTCTTCAGATAAGATTACCAAGTGGGGAAAAGTTGGACGCACGCACGAAGGAAACTTCTAATAGGAGCGCAAAAGCATCGCGAACATTTACATCCTATTAATAATGCATATATTTTTCATCTACGAAATTTCTCCTTGCATTTCTCTCTCTTAATTACCAACCGCTGCAGATAATTTCAAACAAATGAATTACCATAATTACGGCCGCCTTTTATCCTCTTCGTTTCTTTTCCATTTTGTTTTGCACACCTTTCCAATGGACACATTCGTATTAATTACACCCAGATGCAATTACCTGCAGTCAATAGACGCGCGTAGGAAATGCATGAAAACACAAGAATCGGTACGGAAGAAACACGGTTACGCAACGAAAGCGAGATCGTGCATGAGAGGATCGATTTTCGGAAGCGCGAAAGGAAATATCGATTTTATGTTATTTTTTTTGAGTAAAGATTTTAAGTATTTTCCTGTTATGGAGATTTGCGGTTTGCACACGCATTTCATGAATTACCATGGTAATAAGGATATAATAACTTAGGTAACAAACAAATTTATTTATGATAAGGCTTAAGATTGAACAACGTAAATGATTGGATTAGATGTTTTCAAAATGTTTATTTTGTCTTTACTTGACATTCTACAAGTACTTGTAAAAGTATATGCTGCAAAACTAAGGTAATTATAAAGCTTGTAAAGAATGTAAATTGTAAAGAATGTTACAATATTTGCTAAGAAACATGTATTAATATTGTTTAATTATTCGAAATTTCAATAAAATTATATGACTAAGTTTTCATAAGGCTGTGAATAAATAATTGAAATTGTCGTAACTATGGTAATAAGTCTGTATAATTATTTGTCGTTTCAATAGATTGGAAATGGTGGAATTAAAAAACTGAAGTTATATAAACAATTGGTGTAGTTGTAACTATGGTGATGAGTTTATTTATGTATGACATTTGATTAGTGCAGTCGAATGAAGGTGCAAAGAAGAATTTTTGTGCTGCAAGTATTGAGTTCTGCGTGGGCGCGGCCGGCGTTTCGTGAGTTACCGTCATTTACACCGCTACAGGTTAAAGGGTAAGTCCTGGTCTGGACTGGCTAACGGTCCTGGCTAAATTACATCCATAATACACATTTTATTGTATGCCGTCCATTGAAAGAGCGGCAACGGCTCTCAACAATCGGCCGCCTTGTTTTATTTGGATGGATGCAAGAGGAAAACGAAGATGATGATGATGAAGGGGTCTCTTCTTTATGCGAATTGATTGATTCGGAAGAAGACAGCCGACATCATCGGACTCGGTACAGTTACACCATGCACATCCTGTTCGGTCCGTTTTACAGCCCAACTATTCATTACAATCAAATCGTTCATTCATATAATTATAACAAAAACAAAAAAAAACAATGCAGTTACTACGATCATTGAACTGATCGTAATTAGGCAATACCGATACCATTTAGTTGCTTGAATTGATTTAAAGTGAACGTCATCCTGTTCGTTTATTATAATAAACTCAATACAAATGTAGCAAAATGATTAATAGATTTGATCATACTAAGATCATTCATTAACTTATAAAATAAGGTTGCATTCAAATAAATGTATGAATATTTACTTAAATAATAAAACAATAATTGCAGTTATGTTATATTAATGCGGTTTAGAATTTTAATTTATTGATTTATCAGAATAAATACAAATATAAGAAATTGATCATTAATATAATAATTATCAAGTTTATTGACCAAAAGAACAGATACAAAGAAAATAAAATAAAACAATGAGTACATTTGGCCAAAGGGAACCGAATCAGTTTTTCCAAGTAAAAAACAAAAGATCAACTGTTCTTCCTTCGGTCCCGAAAAAAATAAAATAAATATAAAGTACACACAATTCCCCCGGGCATGCACAATTAGCCCATAAATAAAAAGCAAGTGAAATAATAGTAAATAAACAAGGTAAAAATCATATAAATATATAGAAAAGTATATATGTAAAAAAAATAATAATTAAACGTAGTTAAACAGTTTTACTTGAAACTCAAAGTTGCGTTAATTGGATAAAAGTGAAGGTGAACTTGTTGGCTAATTGATATGTTAACGGGAGCAAATAAGGAATCTGCATAATTGGTGGAAGCACGTGGATCGGAAAGCTCGAGTTGGAATGAACATTTGTAATGGTTGTGGGAATTCGATTTAATTAGGTGGATCGTACGAAAGCGAGATTTAGAAGTTTGTGTTTTTTTTAGAAATAGTAATAGTGGTGGACCTTAATTGAAACCATCTGCAGCGTTCGGGATGAGATCGGTGAAGAATGCCTCTTCTTTCAACAGAACACTCGATAACAGTTTCTAATTGAATCGCAGAACAAATGCATAACTGTTAAATGACGCCTCTTCCTCTCGTCATTATTTTAGGAAAACGTCCGTTGATTCGAATCGAAAGATTGTAAATAGTTTATTGGTTCAATTATTTTGCAGATGATGATGATCTCTTTTTGTGTGTAATACCGGTGTAGCGTTTGCTGGATGTGGGTCAAGTTTAGTCATTAGTGACAAGCATTTGAATGCGTGGCCTAGGCGATGAATAAAACATCCTAAATGAATCACGTCTGGTGGCTTCGGAGGCGTGACTGATGTTTGTGCGATGTTTGTTACTTCAAATTGGGCGAAAAGAACAATGCAATTAAAACTTAGTAATTGAGCGTTTCCCGTCCGTCGTCGGAATAATCCCGAAGGTTGGGCCCCACGTGCAGAAATCCTGCACAGACTTCATCATCATCATCATCGTAGCAGTAACAGTACTCTTGTGGACACTCGACCTCTATGACCTCGGACACCACACTCTGTCCTCTCTTCTTCATCATCCCGACCGGATCCTCTGCCGCTACAGCAGCAGCAGTAGAATCCCGATCTGCATTTCGAAGCATTTGAATAAAATGCTGCCCGGTTTCGTCGTCGAAAGACACGCAATCGTTCCGCGAATTGAGCGGTCGGTGAGGTGGAGGAAGAGAGGTCGTCGTTTCTTCATTCCGAGACGCCCGACGTCATCGCAATGCAGATGCATACAATGAATGCATGCATCGTTACGTAACGCAGGCCAGGAATACGCACGCACAAAGGAAATGGATTAGGGTCTTTCGGTATTGCACCGTTTATGCACTCTGATTCCTTCGAGAAATATTTAGAACGCGGCTTTCTCTCGAACAATTTAAATTGAAAATTAATATGATATATCAAACCAAAGTGATTCTCACATAAATAACAGCAATAACATAAATAATGAACCGATAAATAAAATTAGTAAAAGATTGATTTTTCAATGATTTTATCCAAATAATGATTTTGTCTAACTAAATTCATTTATCCAAATATTTCAGCAGTAATAACCAATTCTTAATGTTTATAAAAAAAAATCTAAATTGAAAATTAATATGATATATCAAACCAAATTGATTCTCACATAAATAACAGCAATAATATAAATAATGAACCGATAAATAAATTTAGTAAAAGATTGATTTTTTTCACTGATTTTATCCAAATAATGATTTTGTCTAAGTAAATTCATTTATTCAAATATTTCAGCAGTAATAACCAATTCTTAATGTTTATAAAAAAAAACTAAATTGAAAATTAATATGATATATCAAACCAAATTGATTCTCACATAAATAACAGCAATAACATAAATAATGAACCGATAAATAAATTTAGTAAAAGATTGATTTTTTCAATGATTTTATCCAAATAATGATTTTGTCTAACTAAATTCATTTAAAATTCTTAATGTCTATAAAAAAAACTAAATTGAAAATTAATATGATATATCAAACCAAATTGATTCTCACATAAATAATAACCAATAAAGTAATAACCAATTCTTAATGTTTATAAAAAAAAAAACTTAATAATTTCCTGTTTAGTTACTACTGTTAAAGTTATTTAACGTTGAATAAGAATAGACAAACTGTAAGTTTGTTTTCTTCAAATTTAAATTGTATGAAATTAAATATGTTTTGCTTTGCATATGAAGTAGTGGTAGTTTGAGGTATCAAAGTGTGTATTCGAGTAATTCTGATGAGAGTGTAAAGGTGATTCCCATCGTTCTATCGAGCAGGTCGACATTGCATGCGGATCGATGCGGATTAGATTATGGGTGGCGTCGGTGGTTTCGCTTAAGGAACTCGGTTCAAAAGTAAACTTGACCCAGTTCTCGCGGAAAATAAATGTCATAATTAATGGAGAGTTCGTAAATGGAGTTCGCGGCTTATGGGTTTCGGATCAGACGTTTTCCCACGTTCAATAAGAAGAGAGACGCTCGCGACAATGCCTCCCTCCTGCACCGAGCGACGACGTCGATTTTTCTTCCCCGTTTTCCGTTTTATTTTGACATCATTTTTTATCCCTCTTCGTCCGAAGCGAAGCTTTTACCTAACGGCACATCCACCTCATCCATCCAATAGCGCATCTCATCCCACCGGAACAACACCATTATCATTATTAATATTACGAAGACAATACGCATTCCTTCATGTTAACTTCTCGTACACGATTATATCATCCCCCCACCGTTTACCAGAAAACTGGAACACTAGGTTAATTAGCCTACGGCACGGATCATTGGACACGATTAACGATTTTTTGTTGTTGTTTTGTTTTCCCTTTGCCGGTCCGTTTCCTTTACTGTTGCCGTAACAACAACAATAAACAAACAACACCCATACCCATATGTTGTGTGGGAAAACCGAAATGGAAAGTGCCCGTTTGTCCAACAAGTTTGACTCGTTTTTTTTTTCCTGGTTAAGATTTTCGCGCTGTGAATACTTTCCCCTTTGTTCCTAACTCAAAATAATAAATATATATATAAATGAAAAGCATGTACGCAGATTCACACGATTCTAAATCGCAGCACAATTATGGCCATTCTTCTCGTGATTCATTGCGATAAACCATTCGGATTCATATCATCATATGTGGAAACGTTTCTGCCGCGATTATTCAAAACGGAAATCATTGTGTTTACTTGTTTTTTTCTTTTCAGCGCTCACTTCCTTTCATTTATACCCATTCTAAATGCAGAAACATAGAAGATATGTAAAACGGATCAAGGCTTTATTTCATAAAATAATAATGAATACACAATCACATGTTGAGAAAAAAGCTAGTAATTTCAATTCCAGATAAATATTTATTAAATTAAATTGTCAATAATATTTTCTAATTAAAATAGAAACAATTTCATCTATTATGAAAACTTATTATTTTGAATTATTTATAATCAAATGCTATAAAATGAGGACTTTTGTTGAATGGTTTAGAAAAATCTACTGCATCTATTGATCTTCTTCTTTTATTAAACCTCCACTTAGCTTGTGCATTGTTGATATAATAATAGCAATATTTTATCATCATTTGCCTGATTGAAAAATATTTAAAATTTTCAAAATTGAAGAATTTATTTTGTACCAAATTGGTTTCAAAAGAATCAATAAGATTTTTTAAAAGTTTCCTAACATCTACGTGAAAAAATATATTATGTATACATTTAATTTGAACTTAAATGGTAGATTTAAGTATATTAAGTTGCATACAATATTTATTCCAGAAATATTATATTTAGTAATTTTGTTATTCTTGTAAATTTTAAGTAATTTTTTAATAATTTCTTATTTATTAATAATTTACATAGTTTTAAAAAGTGCCTACTTTTATAATTGTGGAATTTAAATCATTTGGAAATTTAATTTAAATTATTTCCTATGTAGCGCCATCTGCAAGTAATCTTCAAAATGAGAAAGTATCTGAAAGTAACGCACGAGGTCGTTAGTAAAAGTATTTCAAATATTTGTATATCTTAGAATTATAAACAATGATCGGATATATTTAAATTATCGAGTTTACACTCTCAGCCATTTCGGAGTAGATAAACTCGATTCAATACAGATGTTAATAAACATTAAATTCTGATTGGGTAAAATTAATTAAGTTAATACCTTAATAGTTCTAATAATTAAAGATTGAATTTTGTAATCTTACATCGTACGTATCGCTCTTGTAGATCTTGCGAATCCTGGAGACCATCCTCGCGTTTCTCTGCATCTTTATAACAAAAAACCGCACGATTCACCAGAAACTAAACAGTGTTTTTAATAGAAGGATAATTCGATGTTCACCGGAGCACACACGTAAAAACTGCAAGGATCTGATCCGTATGTGTGTGTGTGTGTTTCAGAGGAAAACGTTAAAAATAAATCGACTTGACGTAATTTCTGAATATATTAGAGACGCGTTTGTTTTGCGGATGGTCGTCGCCTCGCACATTCTTTCATTCCCCTTTCCTCCAATAAACTAATTACCACCAGATTCGATTCCTCCTTCTCCGAAAAACGAACGCATCGCAACTGCTGATAAACAATCATCATCGTTCCTGATTCATGGTGCTATGAAACATGCATAAACAACGTCCACACCGATTCGGAATCCATTTATTATTAATCATCAATAGTATATATATACAACGCGTTGTCGAAGAGATAACAACAAAGAACAGAACAAAAAAAAAATTTGTAAAGAATAACAAAAATATTTTGGTCTCCCGCACTGATTGGGATTTTCGCAACAAAGACACAAAGAGAAAAATCTTAGTTTGAAAAAAAAATATTAAAAACACTAATAAACGCAAAACATTAACAACGTTTACATAAAAAAATATTATTTCTTGTGCCGCCTGTTGTTCCATCGTTTCTTGATCCAATTCGGAATCCATCTCTCCGCCTCGTCTTTCAGCTGCCGGTAACCGGCTACCAAAAGGATTGGTATTGCGTAGAGTTCGTTGCTGAAAAAGAAGACCCACGTGGCGACGGCGAACATCGCCAAATCCGTCGTGTAATCCATTGTCGTTCTAATTTTAATCCTAGCCGTGGTCCTCAATTCGTCCTCGCGTATCAGTGGTTTCTCGTGGAAATCTGCAGGCTCTATCGAAGTTGACGTTTGCGTCATGATTTCGCACATCTTTGGCTTCCTGAGCAGCGAACTGCTCCTTGCATTCGTCTTTGAACTTGATCTGGACGGTGGCCTTGAAGTCTTCCTTTTACCGGGCGTCGGAGACGGCGAAGATCTTCGCGCTTTACGAGGCGATTTCGATTTTGAAACGTCTCTTTTTGTGAACCTGGATTGCTCCCTTCCACGAACAGCAACCTGCTCTTTGTTCCTCTCCGCGACATCTTCCTCTCGACCTCTCATCTCGACTTGAGTCCCTTCGGTTTTCTTGAACATTGGCGTAGCGCTCCTCGGTTGCGTCTCCAATTTCCTCTCCAAATTCCGCAATCTTTCGTCGAAACTGTTAATCTTCACGTTATTGTTATTTACCTTTTTAGCATCTTCCACTTCTTCATCGCTTTTATGGATATCGGCTTGCGCGGCTGCCGCTTTACGTAAAGCTTCCCGAACCGGATTGCTTTCCGGGATACTTGACTTCCTCTTCGTGCTGTAACTTTTAACGATATCTCCGTAATGATCTATAACGACTTTGGCTTCTTCGGCTTCGCGATTCTGTAAAATTGTATGAGGTATTAAAACACTTGCAGCTGCCACTCCGGCGACGCTCGCCACGGCCTCTGCGCTCCTAGATGTTTCCTCTTCCTTATTCAGAGCCTCCACCAATGAATTCTTCCTGGATTCAACTCCGTTCTTTTTCAAAATCGGTTTCGGCACGAAATTCGCATCCGGCAATTTCGCCGGTTTGGTCAGAATCTCGAATGGTTCTTCGTACTTTTTGTGCTCCATCACCATCATCCTCGGAGGATGGTACGTTTCGTCCTCTTCCTCCACGTTAATCTCTCTTATTTTAGGTTCGTACCTCAATCGCTCGTCCTCGGAGGATTCATACTCATCCCAAAACTCCTCCTCGACTACGCTGATTCTTTTCCTGCGTTTTGGTTCATTATTTTGGGCCATCCGCTGTCGCACCTTTTCGAATTCCTCTTCTTCCATTTCTTCGGATTGAGAACGCTGACGCGTATGCATCAACTGGCGTTTCTCTTCAACTGTTAAAGGCATTTTATTCAGCTTCGTCTCGAACAGATCAGAGAAATCTCCTGAATTCCTTAAACTCTGCCTTCTCTGAGCCCAAAGTACTTGCTGCGGTATAGATCCTCCAGCTGATAATCTTCTGCGCAAAGAATGTTTCCTTTCCAACCCAACAATATCCTGATTATCCTTATTGTTAATTTGTATCTTTGGTATTATACTTCCGCGTCTCTCATCTTGCTTACGCTTCAGTGCTTCCTCTTCCGCCAAAGCTTCTTGGTAAAACCTGATCATAGCTCTTTCGTGAAGCAGCTCAGTCGAACTCGCAAACGGTCTTAAGATGTCGATTTGCGGCGGTTCCGTTCCCAATTCAGGAGCAGACAGAGATAGTGGTGGCGCCACAGAAATATTCTCAAAATCAAAATCATTTTCCGTATCTAAAATAAACAAAAAATATTAATTAAATCGTTTAAAATTTCAAGTGAATTTATTACCTGGATAAAGCACCATCATGAATTCGGTGCTGCCGCCTAAATTTTCGCTATTTTCTCTTGATAATTTAGGAGATTTCATATCGGACTTCAACGCATACTCTTTTAATATTTTGGGACTCGGAGATCTGCTTATAATTGGACTAGGTGTTCTGCTCTTGATTTCGGGTGATTTACTTTTTTCTTTCGCAACGACTTTTTCTATTTCAATTTTAGGAGGTTCCGTTTTTTTCATCTTAACCTCTGGACTACCGTAAATTAAATCTCTACCTGATTTGTCTATTTCAACTTTGGGAGGTTCCACTTTTTTCATCCTAATTTCAGGACTACCATAGATCAGATCTCTACCTATGGAAGCTCTATCGAATAACTCTGGATTGATGGTTTCTTTTCGTTGCGGTTTAGGTGACAGTTGATCCGGAGTTTTTGGTGGACTTCTGATTCGTGCTGGAGGTATAGGAGATTCGCGTGACTCCTCTTCGGATCTGGACGAGGAATGAGAGCGTGGTTTCTTGCGTTTCGCTGCTATTGGAGCTTGTTGATTCACGATTTCTCTGGGTTGGCTTTTGCTTCTTGCTCCTGTGGATTCTAGTAGACCTCTCTTTGGATCCGGTATGAATATGGCATCCGATTCTTCGCTGGGTTCGCTCACGCCGAAAGGGCTCTCCGCTTTCACCCTGAATTTATACTCGCTGCCTTCAATTAAATCACCTAGCATTGTGGTTAATTGGCGACTGGTAGCGGCTTTCAGCCAAACGTTCCATCCCAATCTATAATATTCTATGATGTAGTTTCCGATTTTGCAACCACCATCGTCGTTTGGACTGTTCCATGATAAAGTCACCGATTTTCCTAAAGCCATTACGACTTTTGCTTTTCCAGGAGGTGAGGGTTTATCAGTTACAGTCACTAAGAAAGATGTTATATCGGTGCCTAGTTTATTGACCGCTTTGATTTGGTATTCGCCGCGATCACTCCTCAACGCTTCGGAGATTCTTAGGGTGGATATTCTGTCGCTATTGTCGATTTCGTATCGTTCGTTTTCTTGGATGGATTCGCCGTTGTGCGTCCAAAATACCAGAGGAGGAGGAAGTCCGACCACCGAGACCTTCAACCTAATCAATTCGCCTATTTCGAAGAGCAAACCATCTTCGTATTGCCTAGGCAACCGTATACTTGGTGGAGCTTCCAAAGTGAGTCTGCATTTGGTGGAAACGTGTCCGGCTTTGTTCGTGGCTGTACATTTGATTTCGCCTTCGTCGCATATTGCGCTTTGGTGGATGGTCAAAATACTTCTATCGTTTTCGGTTAAAATCCTCGTGCGACGACTGCTGAAGATCTCGAAACCGTCCTTGAACCAGCACATCTTGGGCGCAGGTTGACCAATGAAGTGGGCAACGAATTCGACCTTTTCGTTTTCGAGGGCTGTTGTATCCTTCAGTTCTTGCGTGAACCTCGGCGCGGTTATTGCAGATCTTTGAAGTGTTACGGTCAAGGGTTCTGAGAGTTCGCTGGGATCGGAGAGACCGACGATGTTCTCAGCGAAGACCCTGAACTGGTACCTCCATCCCGGCTCTAATCCGCTCATCGTGAGCTCCGGGATCTGCACCATCAGAGGTGTGGCTCTGACCCAGTGCGGCGAACCGGTCCTTCGGTGCTCCACCAGGTACCCGGAGATCGGAGCACCGCCGTTCCTCAATGGTGCATCCCATTTTATTGTGAGAACGTCGGGAGTCTGCTCGAGCTCCGAGGCTAAGTAAGGTTTACCGGGCGGCGCTGGTCGATCTGTAATTTTTTCACACAAAATTGGGCTCTTAAAAATACACACGCTTATAGAGAGGACACACACTCTGGGATATATACAGAAATAACGCACTAGTTACGTGAAAGACAGGCAGACAGATTAGATAGAGAGGATGAGAGAGATGGAACGATGGTGGAGATGAGCTTCGGATCATGCAACTGTGTTGGATGATTTGGATGGGTTTGATTTGGTGGTCTTCTTGGTGCGTGGGGTCTCTAGTTGCATACGTACCAGTCCCTTTGTATTGGAGAGGATGTTTTTTGCTTCTTGGCCTCGGATGGGGCTTGCCGGACGTATTTCCCATCGCGCACCGACTCCACTAAACCCGCATCTACCTATCCCCCGATCCCCGGGACTAAATTTAGCATCCACGAAGAACCACGAACACTCTCACTCAGAAATAGAATCCTGCCCATCCATTCAATGTTGACATAGCATTATTCAAAGAAGGCGCTGCACATCAGAAAACTAAACCATCTTGCACCAAATAAAACACATCACATCTGGCATAAACCATGATAATGTTTAAATGCTAGAAAATACAGAATCAAAGCTGGAATATTCCAATAAGTATCCAAACTGATATAAAATATCACTTACTACAGAGAACATCAATGTTAGTTTGAAATTGAAATTAAATGTAAATAATGGAAAAGGAAATAAATTGAATTTATTATGGAAAAATCGCCTTGTATGGTTTTAAAATGCGCTGTGTTTTGACGAATCACTTTTGTAAACAATTCTTATTGGACCACGAAAAGAAAAAATAAGAAAGTAATAAAAATTTTGACAATTTTGATAGAAAAAGGTTTATAAGTATATATGAATTAAAATATTACTTACTACAGNAATAATGGAAAAGGAAATAAATTGAATTTATTATGGAAAAATTGCTTTGTGTGGTTTTAAAATGCGCTGTGTTACGACGAATCACTTTTGTAAACAATTCTTATTGGACCACGAAAAGAAAAAATAAGAAAATAATAAAAATTTTGACAATTTCGATAGAAAAAGGTTTATAAGTATATATGAATTAAAATATTACTTACTACAGAGAACATCAAAGTTAGTTTGAAATTGAAATTAAATGTAAATAATGGAAAAGGAAATAAATTGAATTTATTATGGAAAAATCGCTTTGTATGGTTTTAAAATGCGCTGTGTTACGACGAATCACTTTTGTAAACAATTCTTATTGGACCACGAAAAGAAAAAATAAGAAAGTAATAAAAATTTTGACAATTTCGATAGAAAAAGGTTTATAAGTATATATGAATTAAAATATTACTTACTACAGAGAACATCAATGTTAG